>NC_091473.1:221707918-221750174 GCF_036971445.1 Narcine bancroftii
TCTGTCCACGTGTTCCAGGGCTTTGTGAAGAGCCAGTAAGATGTGAAGCATGTGGCTCCATTCCCCTTTGGGATGTTCTATGTTGACAGGTTACAATGGGGATTTCCATGTAAACATGTCACGTAACTTTGGCACCCTTCTGACAGGAGGCTGTGGCGTTGCAGCTGATGTCAGTGCTACATTAGAGCTTGAGCAAGGTAAGTTTTGAGGTGGTGAGTGGACCCGCATTATTGTGGCCAAGGTATGTACAGCAAGGTCCAAAACAGGATTCAATGGCCCCCTTCCATTCCTCCAGAAACTTCCTTTTCAGGCTCCTTCCATTCTGGATTTTGGAAATAACCTTGTAAACTTTAACATTTGCTCTATCAGGAAGATCACAGGCTGTCTCTGGATGAGCTGAGCCGTAAATACGGGACGGATCTGACCAGGGTAAGCATCCTCTCTCCTACTGCCACTGCACTATCCCTCCTCCATCACAGGCCGAAGAACTAGAATAGAGTGTATTCTGTCTCAAGTCTATGCCCTTCTTCTTCCCTCCCAGTAGGATTTGACTCAAAATCTCACCCTTGTATTCCACTCAGCCCTGACCTATGATCTAGGCTTCTCTGCCTTCTAATATGAGCTTGCATTGGCCTTAGGTCTAACTTCTTCATTCAGTAGTATTTCTCAGCCTCCCTCACACACTCCCACCAAGTTTTGGTACAAGACTCAGATCTCAGGTTCCCACGCTGTCCTTCTCCCTCAGCTTTCAATGCCAGTCTTCTCCTTCTTATGCCCCAGTCAGGCTCTGGTATAAATATAAGGGCTCTTCTTCACATCTTCTCACGTAGCGAGCTTGGCCCTCTGTCCTTCCCTGTCTCTCTCCTGGCACAGTCATATTTACATGCAAGAGCTCTTTCCCTCCTCCTCCTCCTCTTCTCCCCACTCCTACTGGGCCACAGTCAGGCTTTCCTTTTCCCTCTCTCTCTGGTCACAGATGCATGGGTTCCATGCCTCCCTGTACCCATTCTGGCCCTCCTGAAACCAATGTGTCAAGGCAACCTCAGGCCTACTACAATGTCAATATGGGTTTAATTTTTTCTTTCATCTTTTTTTTTTCTCCAGAAGGCCCAAACAAGAAATCTAGACTTTGATCTGTGGGCAATGTCTAAGTCCTACAACTCCTTTCCCATCAGCTTCAAGCTCAAGGTCCAGGTCTTTTCCCAGCACCTCTCTGAGTTCCAGCTTCAGATCTAGACCTTCCCCTACAGTGGGCTCAGGCTTCATGTCACCTGTCACCCCTCTCCAGACTTCAGCCTCATCTCCCTGAACCCTCTGGCCCAAGGTTCAGGTCTTTTTCCTTTCCACTACCCTACCAAGCTTTAACCTGTGACTTCAGTCTCTTCCTCTCCCTCTTTCTCATAAAATTCATCAACCAAGTCTCCCAAAGGCAGAACCAATAACACACCTTCATTAGGCCCTCCTGAGAAGTGGGAGAGGAGAGAGAAGGTTGGGGGGGGAGGCAAACAGAAGTGACTGATAAGGGGGTGGATGGAAGGTAGGGATTTTCTGAAATCATTGTCTCTACATTATTATACCTATCCCTCTCCTTTCCTCCTCACAATCTCTCCTCCCTCTCTATCCCCCTTTCTCTTTCATCTGCCTCCCATTCTGTCTCACCCAACCTCTTTGCATTTCCTTCCACTCTCTCCAAATATTCTACCTGTCTCTTCGTTCACTCCCTCCCTTCTCTTATCCCACATCAATTCCTTTATCTCCCCTTTCCCTCTTTACTCCATTCCTCCTCTCACCCTCCAACCACTGCTTTTCCCACCCATTTTTTGTCCCCTGTTTTTCTCCCAATCTCTCTTATCCCTCTTCCTCTGTTTCCATCTCCCTCCACCCTCTGATTCTCCTTCCTTTGTCTCCCCATATTTATCTTTCTCACTCTCTCTCCCTCCTTCTTTCTTTTCCTCTTTTTAAGCTTACTCTTTTGTATGTCTCTCTCTTTGCTTCCCCCTCACTCTCTCTCCCTTCTATCCCTAGGGTCTGACCAATCCCCGGGCAGCTGAAATCTTGGCTCTAGAGGGCCCCAACGCTTTGACACCACCCCCCACCACCCCAGAGTGGGTGAAGTTCTGCCGCCAGCTCTTTGGGGGCTTCTCCATCCTGCTCTGGATTGGGGCCCTGCTCTGTTTCTTGGCCTACAGCATCCAGGTTGCCATGGAAGATGAGCCATCCAATGACAACGTGAGTATCCTGGCCTGAATCTGACCCAACCTAACCCGGTATCCCTGAGATAACTCCAGCCCCAATCTACTTCCAAACCCTTGGATGTTTCCCCCCCAACTTCCAAATCCGACCTCAAAACACTACACATGACCTCTGACCCAACTTCAACCCCCAAATCAATCCATAACCCAACTCCCAATCTCAATACCTGACCTCTTACCCCAAATCACAACCTTAAATTCCAACTCCAACCACAATCCCTAACCTCTGACCCTGATCTTCCACCCTCTTCCTAATCTTGCCTGATCCCTAACGCACTCCCAACCCCACCCAATACCATCCCCCTCACCCAAAAATGCCCTCACCTCTCTCGACCTCCAGTGATCCAGAATTATCAGAAGTAAGCTGAATATCCAACCCCCATTATGGAGATCTGAAACCTACCCCCACCACTCCCAGAATCCACATCTTTCCCATTACCCATAATGATCCCACCCACCCCCCCACCCCACCACCACCACCGTTCCTCCCCACCGGACCATCAGTGCTTGGGCAATTGTGACCTCTGACTTTTCCCTCTGACCTGCTCATTCTCCAGCTGTACCTGGGCATTGTCCTTGCTGCCGTGGTGATGATTACTGGCTGCTTCTCCTACTACCAAGAGGCCAAGAGTTCTCGAATCATGGACTCCTTCAAGAGCATGGTGCCCCAGGTGGGGGCAGGGGATGTGGGGGAATGGGGATTATGGGAGGGATATGGGCAGGCTTGAGGTGTGTGGGCAGAGCATAGGTCGGATTGTGGGAAGGACGAGGTAAGTGCACGAGCATGGGATGGGACGCAGGAGGGATGAAAGGGGCTTGTAGGAGAAAGGCAGAGGAGGGAGAGGGGCAGGGTTTGTAGGAGGCACATGAAAGAGGCAGGAGACAAGGGAAAGGTGGGACATCGAGTGCAGCCATTCTCAATGGAGGACCTATGGCACTCCCTCTCGGGGGCCACAGCATATTTAAGTAAAAGCCTTGTTAACTTTTCATCTCACATAACAAATATTTTTAATTTAACTGGTAGGAGTGAAGTAAGGAAGAAACAATGACTGGACTGCTTCACGGGGAAACTTTGAGCAGAGTACCAAAGGAGCAGCCAAAAAAAGGTTGAGAATGGCTGGACGTGTGAGGGTATCTAGAGGGGAGGAGTGGGGCATGTGGTTGAGAGAAGGAAGGAGATTCTGCAGGGAGGATTCCTGCCCCTTAGAAGGTTGGGGTCAAGTGCAGAGTCCACAGGTCCTCGTGTTGACGTCCAACGAGGAGTCAGAAATGGCCTCGGGCAACAGCAGCCTGGGTGAGAGGCTCTGAGACAAGGTTTGAGTGGGTGGAGGGGGAGAGAGGGTCGCAGGATGTTGGCACTAACTGGACCACACATTTCCCCACATGCCACCCCCCCCCTCGTGTCCCTGTGGCTCCTGCTTGTCCCTGCCCTCCTACCTTACCTCCCTCTTTTACTGCCCTCATCTCCCCCCACTCCTCTCTCTACCTTCCCTATATCTCCCATCCCCTTCCCCTCTCTTCCCTGTTTCCTCTTTCCCTCTCTCCTCCCAATCCCACTCTTCACCATCCCATCCTCCTCTACCTCTCTCATCTCTTCCCCCTCCCCTTCTACCCTTCCCCAACTTCCTCTCCGCCACCTCTCCCATCCCCTCTCCTCTCTCTACTCTTCCACTCTCCTCACTTCCCTATCCCTCCCCATTCCAACAACCACCCTCCCCCCACCAACGGGACCCCACATTCTCTCTACAGCAAGCCCTGGTCATCCGGGAAGGGGAGAAGATCCAAATCAATGCAGAGGAGGTGGTGACGGGGGACCTAGTGGAGGTGAAGGGGGGCGACCGGATCCCAGCCGATCTCCGGATCATCTCCTCACATGGTTGCAAGGTGAGGAGGAAGGGAAAGAATGAGATTTCAATGGAAAGGCAACCAGGTGGAGCAAGGAAAGTGGGGAGCAGTGGGAGGAGGGTGGCAAGAGATGGAGATAGTGAGAAATAGGGAGGAGGATAAAGTCAGGGGAGAGAGTGAACATTGGAGAACAGCAGTAAGATGGAGAGTGGGGGGGAAGAGTGGGGGAGAAGAGAATGGGGGAGAAGAGAATGGGGGAGAAGAGAATGGGGGAGAAGAGAATGGGGGAGAAGAGAATGGGGGAGAAGAGAATGGGGGAGAAGAGAATGGGGGAGAAGAGAATGGGGGAGAGTGGGGGGAGAGTGGGGGGGAGAGTGGGGGGGAGAGTGGGGGGGAGAGTGGGGGGGAGAGTGGGGGGGAGAGTCAGGAGGGGAGTGGGGGGGAGAGTCAGGAGGGGAGTGGGGAGGGGAGAGTGGTGGGGAGAGTGGGGGAGGAGTGGGGGGAGAGTGGGAGGGGGAGCATGAGTAAATGTAGGGGAAGATGGCAGGAAGGAGAGAATGAGAGTTGGGAGGGGAGAGAGAAGGGGAGGGAGAGGAAAACAGTGGGGAGGAGATTGAGAAAGATGGAGTGAGTGAAATACAAAAAGGGAGAAAGGCAGGAGAGAGTAAAAGATAGAGAAAGGCAGTGAGATTGGAGAGTGGAGAAATAGAGAGAGTGGCAGAGAAGGAAAGATGGAGAGAGAGAGAGAGAGAGAGATGGAGAAAGTGTGTGGAGTGAGGCTGAGAATGAGACCCACACAGATCAACAAATATCAATGTACTCTGGATAAAACCTCCACGTGCTCATGAACCTCCCCCCCGGTCCTCCTGTAAACATTAAGCTCTCCCAGGAATGCCCTGTAAATATTAACCCATTCTACAGAGCCCAGTGGGTTTCACTGGATGCTCCAGCTTCCTCCTACACCTCAAAGATGTGCCATTTGGCAGGTTCATTGGAAACAGAGGGATACAATCTGGGGGTGTGGGGGGGGTGGCTGATGCAAGTAGAATAAAATAGACTGTGGGCCGAAGGGCCTATTTCCCTGCTCCCTAGCTCAGTGGATGAACAAAGTTCCCCAAGCAGAGACCTTCATAGACTCACTGCCTCTGAGTGAAGAAATGCCTTCCCAAACAGCATACTCCTCCCTGTCAGACTGGTCCATGACCCCTCACCTGAGGGAAATGTTCTCACACTCAGCCTACAAACCCTTCCTGAGTTTTGTACATATTAATATTCTTGTGGTAATGAAAAACTGAGTCTCCATCTCATCAATCTCTCCTCACGAGGCAAACCCACCATCACTGGAGTGAAAGAAGAAAGCCTGCAGATGCTGGGGTCAAATGTACTACACAGAAGAGCTGGAGAAACTCAACAAATTATGCAGAATCCATAGGAAGTAAAAGGAAACCAACGTTTCTGGTCTGAGCCCTTCGTCGGAAATCCTGCACTTTGCGTATAGCACCATCCCTGGAATCTTCTCTGCTCTTCTCTTGTGGCAAGAACAACCTCCATGGTTAATGGGAATGGATTTGTGCGCAGTACCCTGGGTTGAAACTCACCAAGATTCCTGTGTTCAAATCCTCCCATAGTAATGGCCAACACACTCACTGTTGCACTGAACTTATTTTTTAACATTTAGAGAAACAGCACGGTAACAGGCCCTTCCAGCTCATTAGTCCATCATGCCACCCAAATGCACTGTTACCAATCAACCTACTGACTCCCATACGTGTTTATCCCTTACTCATCACAGAGCACCTAAGGCATAGGGATTGCTTAAATTGGTATGTGAGTGGAAAGAAAAAGTTTGAAAACCACTGCTCTAGAGGAAGTAAAGGGTAACCAACATTTTGACCCTGAGTCCTTCAAGGTATGAACAGAGTTGAATGAAACATGAAAGTCTGCAGATGCTGTGATTGTGATATAAACACCAGAGGAACTCAGCAGGTCACGCAGCGTCTGTGGGAGTAAAAATTTATAATCAACATTTCGGGCCAAGGTATGAGTAAAATGTATGCAAGTCCCTGAATATAAAGGTTGGGGAGGAGGGAAGAAAGGGCAAAGGGGAGGAACACAGCCAACAGGCAAAAGGCCATAATTGGAGATCTAGTGGCCACCCATTTCAATTCTCTGCCCCATTCCCATACCAACATATCTGGTCATGGTCTCAGGTGCTGCCAGACTGAGACCAGCCACACATCGGAGGAACACCTCATGTTCCTTCTGGGCACCCTCCAACCAGATGGCATTAACCATTACCGTTACCACTCCTCTATTTCTGCATGAAGAGCCAGTCCCCTCCCCTGATCAATTTTCTCTTGTCTTCCTATCCAAGTCCAGTTTTGGCCTTTTGCTTGTCGGTCTGTCTTCTCCTGCTGCCCTTTCTTCCCTCTTCTTCCAGCCTTTTTATTCAGGCCTGCTTTTTGCTCATTCCTTGAAGAAGGGCTCAGGACTGAAACATTGATTACATATCTTTACCTCCTGTGGACGCTGCGTGACCTGCTGAGTTCCTCCAGCATTTTGGTGTGTTACTAGGAGCAAAGATTAGGCAGATGCCTGAATAAAAAGATGGATGTAAGGAGGGGAAGAGAGGAGAGGAGGGAGATTGCAGTGTCTGCGGACTTTCCATTTTAACTTGGGTAACTGTTACCAATAAATAGTAAGGCAACTTTCTGATCAACCTTACCAGGTTGATAACTCATCGCTGACAGGAGAGTCGGAACCTCAGACCCGATCACCAGAGTTCACCCACGATAATCCACTGGAAACCAGGAATATCGCTTTCTTCAGCACCAACTGTGTGGAAGGTAATCCGATCCATGTTGACCATTCCCTGGGGGTGTGGGACGGGTCGATGTAGAGAGCTTTACTGGGTCAAAGCCATGCCCTTTTTTTTACCTGTTTAACAAAAAGATGCTTTATTTAGTGATTACATAATGTCACATTAATACATTAGTATAGGACTTCAAATTATAGGTTCCAATTGTGACATGGCCATCACTATCTAGAACACACTCAAACCCCTGTGGTGCCCACAGATCCTGTAAATCCTCCAGTGCATTCAAAAACACTAAGTGCTCCTTCTTTGGAGACAATGGGCACAGATGTGTCCTGGAGGTTGGGCAGGCAGTTAGACTGGGATGAACCCCCAATTGCCTACTGCCTAGTCCCATGAATGGCCCCTTTAACCAGGTCCAGGAGTAAAATGACCAGGACATCCTTCGAGTGACCCCTCCACCCGTGCCTTGCCCTGCGAGTGTGGGACGGGATGGTGCGGAGAGAGCTTCATGGTGTGTCTGGCATGTGCCCTTTGGAGTGTATGATGGGTGGAGGGTGCTTCACAGTGTGTCTGACATGTGCCCTATGAAAGGGAAGGGGGAGGAGCATAGGTCAACAGGTAAAAGGCGATCATTGTGTAGCCAGTGGCAACCCATATCAATTCCCCATCCCATTCCTATGCTGACAATCTGTCCATAATCTTATGGATTGCCAGACTACCTTCAAATTGGAGGAACAACACCTCATTGTCCATCTGGGCACTCTCCATCACATGGCATTAACAATGACTCATCTGGTTTTCGTTAGCACCCCACCCCTCCCCCACCCCATCTCACCCTTCCCCTATCTGATGCAGAGGAAGCTTCATTCTGTGTCTGACCTGAGCCCTTAAGAGTGTGTAATGGATGGAACAGGATGCCCTATGGTCTCTAACCTCCGTCCCAACCCAGGAACTGCCCGAGGTGTGGTGATCTTCACTGGAGACCGGACTGTGATGGGACGCATCGCCACACTGGCCTCGGGGCTGGAGGTGGGCCAGACACCCATCAACATGGAGATTGAGCACTTCATCCACATCATCACTGGCGTGGCTGTCTTCCTGGGCGTGTCTTTCTTCGTGCTCTCCCTCATCCTGGGCTACACCTGGTTGGAGGCTGTCATCTTCCTCATCGGCATCATCGTGGCTAACGTTCCCGAGGGCCTCCTCGCCACCGTCACCGTAAGCTGGGGACAGGGCTCGGGGAAAGGGGATTGGGAATGAGACAAGGTCACCAGTGGGCTCCTTGAGGGAGGGCCAGAGGTGGTGGTGGTGGAGCCCATTAATGGCATTAACCTTGCACTGTCCTTTCTCCCCTTCAACACCCCTTCCTCCACACTTTCCTTCACTCTCATTTTCTTCCTCTTTCCTCAACCAATCTCACTCTCCCCATCCTCAATCTCATACTCCCCTCCTCCATTCTCCCTCTCTCCCCTCCATTCTCTCCTCCTCACTCTTTCCCCCTCTCCACACCCCTTTCTCCCCCCCTCCTTCTCCCTTCCATTCTCTCTCTCTCACTCTCCCCTCTCCTCCCTCCACAGGTCTGCCCCATTCTCACTCTCCCCTCTCTCCCCCTCCATAGGTCTGCCTCACCCTCACTGCCAAGAGAATGGCTCGCAAGAACTGCCTGGTGAAGAACCTGGAGGCAGTGGAGACACTGGGGTCAACTTCGACCATCTGCTCCGACAAGACTGGGACCCTCACCCAGAACCGTATGACCGTGGCCCACATGTGGTTCGACAACCAGGTGCATGAGGCGGACACGACAGAGGACCAGAGCGGTATGACCAGACCACCCTGGTGACTGAGGGACCCATTGGGAGCACCAGGCATTGGTCTCATCTGGGAGGGGTTACAGGGATGAGGGTGTGGGGATTGGAGGAGTAACAGGGAGAGGTAGAGGTGCTGGAGAAGGATACATGGATGAGGGGAGTACAGCGATAGAGAGGGATGTGGGGCTGGAGGGGGGCATGGGGATAGGGAGGGGAGTCAGGGGTGTAGGGGAGTACAGATCTAGTTGAGTACAGAGATGGGGGTGGAAGTACTGGAGAGATAGGGAAAGGTGAAGGGGTAGAGTTGTGGTACAGGGCTAGGGAGGGGTGTAGAGCCTGGAGGCAGGGGGTACAGGAATAGGGAGGAGTGGAGGGGGATACAGAGATAGGGAGGGGTGTAGGAGCTGGATGTGGGGTAGAGGGATAGGGAGGGTTGGAGGGGAAATGGGATAGGGAGGGTTGGAGGGGAAATGGGATAGGGAGGGGTGGAAAGGCTGAAGGAGAGGGTTACAAGGATTGGGAGGGGTATAGAGGCTGGAGGTTATAAGTGAGTGCCACAAAATTGACAATGCAACCTATGCAGCAGAGGAGCAAGTGAACCTAAGTGACCCCACTCCCTTTGATTCCCAGGTTCTGCCTTCGATAAGACCTCGCCCACATGGGCCGCCCTCTCCCGGATCGCAGCCCTCTGCAACCGAGCGGTGTTCCGACCTGGCCAAGATAACGTCTCCATCTCCAAGGTGAACACCTCCTTCTCCTTCTCCCTCCCTCCCTCTTTCACCCCTTTATTTTACCCTTGCCACCAGTCTCTCACTCCTAGCCTTTCCCCTCCACTCTCCACTCTGTGTCAGAACTGCTGATCATCCAGAAGTCAGTGGGTTTCACAGCCTAGAAACAGGCCCTTGAACTTGCTCACACCAACCAAAATGTCCTTGCATTTAGCCCGAATCCCTCTTAACTCATCAGATCCATGCATCCGCCCATTTCTTTCTTAAACATTGCAATAGTACGTGTCTCAACCACCGCCTCCAGCAGCCCACCCTCTACATAAAAAAGTTACCCCTCAGGTTCCTGCCACAACCTCTCCCTGCTCACCTTAAACCTGTCCTGTGGTTATTAATGTGAAGATGCGAGGAATACACACAGACTTTTCTGACTGATTCAGACAAGGAGAGTGTGGGTTGGGAAACTGACCCAGGGAGTCTAATGTGGGGAACGTGAAGTTATCTGCTTGAGAAGGAAGAATCAAAAAGCAAACTATAATTTCAATGGAGTGAGACTGGATGATTTTGATAAAGTCCTGCTGATTCTTTTAGACCTACAGCACAGTGACAGGTCATTTTGGCCCTCGAGCCCGTGCCGCCCAATTACACCCCGTTAACCACCAATCCCCTGTATGTTTCAAACAGTGGGGGGGAACCTGAGCCCCCAGAGGTAACCCATACAGACATGGGAGAACATACAAACCTCTTACAGACAGCAAGGGATTCGAACCCTGGCCCCGACCGCTGGCACTGTAACAGCATTGCACTAACCACTTTGCTAACCCTGGCATCCAAGATCCAACACAGTAACTGTTTCAGAATGTTTGGGCCTCAGTATCCAATATTGGCTCAGTGATAGGAGGCAGAGGGTAGTGGTCATGGTGTACTTTTCTTCTGACTGAATGTCTGTAATGGGTAGAGTACCAAAGGGTGCTGGTACCTTCGCTCTGTCCACTGCTACAGCAAGTACCTCCCAGTGGCCACTTTAATTCCATACACCATTGCCTCACTGTCCAGGGCCTCATGTACCACCAAATCAAGGCCACTTAAATTGGAGGAACAACACCTTGTATTCCATATCAGTATTCTCCAACCGAACCCCATCAATATAGACCTCCAATTTCCATTAATCCCCTCCCCTGGTCTCTCTCTCTTTCCCTCATCCCTTTGTCTTCTTACCCCCAGCTCCCCACCCCTTTCCCTTCCCTTCCCTCTCCTATCAGAGAGCACCATTGTCAACCCTCTACCCCCTCTCCCTATTACCTCTCAGCTCCCCCATCCCACCTGTATCCACCCATCACCTGCTGACCTATGCTCCTCCCCTTTCCATGACCCCACCCCTCCCTATCAGGCCTTCTGCCTGATTTTTCAGCACTCCTGAAGAAAGGCTCAGGCCCAAAACATCACCTGCTTTTTTATTTCCAAGGATGCTGCATGGTCTGCTGAGTTCCTCCAGCATTTCTGGGTATTGGGCTGGGACCGTTGCTTTTTTTTGTCCTGTATCCAAAATGACATAGGTGAGGATGTAGGTGAACTGATTAGTAAGACCAGAGGAAAATTGGTGAATGATAGATGGTGAAGAAAGTTGTACAATGATAGAGGTGGGGAAAAGATAGATAGTACTTTAATCTAGAGAAGTGTGAGACAATGCACTTTCAATGACAAATACTGACAGTATGCATATGGTAGATGGTGGGGACATTAGGAGTGTTGATGAGGGAGGGGGACCTTGGGGTGCAGGTTCATATCACCTTGTAAACAGTGACACAGGGAATCCGGGAGTTACGAAGGCATTCAACATTTGCCTTCGTAGGCTGAGGAACTAGGCACTTTTACACAGAAATTTTCTGCTTCGATGGCAGTGTAAAAATGTCAATATGGAATTTATTATGCAAATTCCATCCCGTAATTTTTTTCCACTGGGACCCCCAAACATTTTTACGGAGTGGCTTCAGAGTAAAATGATTGCAGCCACTCCCTAAGAAACAGGGCTAACAAATACGACGTTCCCATTCCAACAAACGCCGCAACACAGGAAGGCTGGGTAAAAGGGTCCCTGTGGAAACGACCACATTGGGACCTCTCTCCCAAGAGAGAGTATGCTCATTTTTTTTCCAGAATAATTCTGGTTTCTGTGTAAAAATGCCAACTGGGTCTAAGAGTCAGGGCATAGAGGAGACTGCAGACACTGGAATCTGAAGCCAAGTGCCATCTGCTGGAAGAATTCAGCGGGTCGAGCAGTCTCAGTGGAGAAAAGGAATGTTCGACGTTTCCATGTGAAACCGTTTATCAAGGCTGGTGATGTGTAAGAGAGAAGCCAATGTAAAGAGAACAGAGTGGGACAGGGGTGGGATTGGTGAAGCAGACAGAGGCAGAGGATTGACAAACACCAGCCGTCGCAGTCTGCAAGAGGTCTGTACTTTACCTCACTCGTGTCCCCGTACGATGCCTCTAGGTGATCCAGCTTCCTCCCACATTCCAAAGGTGTACCGGAGTTAGTTGGTGAATTGGTCACACAGCACAGGCTTATGGGCCGCAAGGGCCTGTTAACTCTAAATTTACAAAAAAGGAAAAGGAGAGAGAGGCAGGAGAAACTAAGGGGTCGAAGGGTGATTAGAATTCAAAGGTTGTCATTGCCAGAAAGGGAGATTAGTGGGATGAAGAAAGACCAGATGAAACCAGAGGGAGGAGTTGGGGGGGAGAGAGGGGATGGGAGAGAATGGAAGAACCCAGAGGGAGATGGGAGGTGGAAAACATCGGTCAGTCTGCTCTTGGAACAGTTCTGGATGTGGTAAAACTGAGAGAGTGCAGAGGAGATTCACCAGAATTTTATCAGGAATGGAGAGCTGTAGGTACAGAAAGAGATTGGATCAGTTGCGCTGATTCTGGCTAAGGGGTGAACCTCATTCAGGAAATTATGGAGGAGACAGATGAGGCAGATTGAGTCTTTTCCCAGGGCAGGAGAGTCCAGAACCAGGGAACATGGGTTTAAGGTGAGAGAAATTTAAAGATCTGAGGGGCAGGTTTTCCACCCAGAGGGTGGTGGGGACTGGAATGAGCTGCAGGAGGGGGTGGGAGGTAAAGGTAAACTACAAAGTTTAAAGGCTAAGAAAGTAGATGGATAGAGGAATAAAGTGATTAAATTTAAATTTTAGACATACAGCACAGTAACAGGCACTTCTGGCCCACAAGCTCATGCCACCTAACTGGACCCAATTAACCTCCAGCCCTAGTACGTCATGAAGGGTGGGAGGAAACCGGAGCACCCAAGGGAAACCTACACAGATGCGGGGAGAGCGTAGAAACTCCCTACAGACAGTGCTGGATTCAAACCCAGGCCGCTGGCACCATAATCTTTGGCTTGGCTTCGCGGACGAAGATTTATGGAGGGGGTAAAAAGTCCACGTCAGCTGCAGGCTCGTTTGTGGCTGACCAGTCCGATGCGGGACAGGCAGACACGATTGCAGCGGTTGCAAGGGAAAATTGGTTGGTTGGGGTTGGGTGTTGGGTTTTTCCTCCTTTGCCTTTTGTCAGTGAGGTGGGCTCTGCGGTCTTCTTCAAAGGAGGCTGCTGCCCGCCAAACTGTGAGGCGCCAAGATGCACGGTTTGAGGCGTTATCAGCCCACTGGCGGTGGTCAATGTGGCAGGCACCAAGAGATTTCTTTAGGCAGTCCTTGTACCTTTTCTTTGGTGCACCTCTGTCACGGTGGCCAGTGGAGAGCTCGCCATATAATACGATCTTGGGAAGGCGATGGTCCTCCATTCTGGAGACGTGACCCATCCAGCTCAGCTGGATCTTCAGCAGCGTGGAATCGATGCTGTCGACCTCTGCCATCTCGAGTACCTCGACGTTAGGGGTGTGAGCGCTCCAATGGATGTTGAGGATGGAGCGGAGACAACGCTGGTGGAAGCGTTCTAGGAGCCGTAGGTGGTGCCGGTAGAGGACCCATGATTTGGAGCCGAACAGGAGTGTGGGTATGACAACGGCTCTGTATACGCTTATCTTTGTGAGGTTTTTCAGTTGGTTGTTTTTCCAGACTCTTTTGTGTAGTCTTCCAAAGGCGCTATTTGCCTTGGCGAGTCTGTTGTCTATCTCATTGTCGATCCTTGCATCTGATGAAATGGTGCAGCCGAGATAGGTAAACTGGTTGACCGTTTTGAGTTTTGTGTGCCCGATGGAGATGTGGGGGGGCTGGTAGTCATGGTGGGGAGCTGGCTGATGGAGGACCTCAGTTTTCTTCAGGCTGACTTCCAGGCCAAACATTTTGGCAGTTTCCGCAAAGCAGGACGTCAAGCGCTGAAGAGCTGGCTCTGAATGGGCAACTAAAGCGGCATCATCTGCAAAGAGTAGTTCACGGACAAGTTTCTCTTGTGTCTTGGTGTGAGCTTGCAGGCGCCTCAGATTGAAGAGACTGCCATCCGTGCGGTACCGGATGTAAACAGCGTCTTCATTGTTGGGGTCTTTCATGGCTTGGTTCAGCATCATGCTGAAGAAGATTGAAAAGAGGGTTGGTGCGAGAACACAGCCTTGCTTCACGCCATTGTTAATGGAGAAGGGTTCAGAGAGCTCATTGCTGTATCTGACCCGACCTTGTTGGTTTTCGTGCAGTTGGATAATCATGTTGAGGAACTTTGGGGGACATCCGATGCGCTCTAGTATTTGCCAAAGCCCTTTCCTGCTCACGGTGTCGAAGGCTTTGGTGAGGTCAACAAAGGTGATGTAGAGTCCTTTGTTTTGTTCTCTGCACTTTTCTTGGAGCTGTCTGAGGGCAAAGACCATGTCAGTGGTTCCTCTGTTTGCGCGAAAGCCGCACTGTGATTCTGGGAGAGTATTCTCGGCGACACTAGGTATTATTCTATTTAGTAGAATCCTAGCGAAGATTTTGCCTGCAATGGAGAGCAACGTGATTCCCCTGTAGTTTGAGCAGTCTGATTTCTCGCCTTTGTTTTTGTACAGGGTGATGATGGTGGCATCACGAAGATCCTGAGGCAGTTTACCTTGGTCCCAACAAAGCTTGAAAAACTCATGCAGTTTGGCATGCAGAGTTTTGCCGCCAGCCTTCCAGACTTCTGGGGGGATTCCATCCATACCTGCTGCTTTGCCACTTTTCAGTTGATCGATTGCCTTATATGTCTCATCCAGGGTGGGAACCTCATCCAGCTCTAGCCTTAGGGGCTGTTGAGGGAGCTGGAGCAGGGCGGAATCTTGGACTGAGCGGTTGGTACTGAAAAGAGATTGGAAGTGTTCTGACCATCGGTTGAGGATGGAGATCTTGTCGCTGAGGAGGACTTTGCCGTCTGAGCTGCGCAGCGGGCTTTGGATTGGAGGCTCTAAAGGCTGGCACCATAATAACATTGCGCTAACCGCTATGCTAACTGGGTCGCCAAAGATGGTGACAGAGTGTGGGTCTTCTCTTGGAAGGGGGTGTGGCGGAGAAGAAGAGTTGGGAGGGATGAATGCACCTTTACGGGACACTTGTGAGACAGCACATGGAGTTCTGTGAGCAGTTCCAGTTTCCACGTTTAAGGAGACATATTGTTCAATTGTCACATGTGCCAAGAGGCAGTGATTGAGCTTGTTTTGCAAGCAGACCAGCAGACATATCCTATATGCATGTGTAATAGTCAATACCATGTAAAGGTCGATTACCCCCCCCCCCACCTTGTTTTGGCCCCAGTCGCCCATCCGAGCTCCCGACACCCAGGCTGTGCACTCTTGCGACCCCTGCTCATCTGAGCTCCCAACACCCTGACCATGGACTCTCACTAGGCTCTGGCCGCCTACCCAGCCAAGCTCCCGAAACCCTGACCATGGACTCTCGCTAGGCCCCGGCTGCCCACCCAGCCGAGCTCCTGACGCACTGACTATGCAGTCTTGCGAGGCCCCGGTCAAACCACCGGATCCCAGCCACTTTACCACCCATCCAAGCTGCCAATGCCTCAAATGACACAGGTACTGAAGATAATGGGAATTACCGCAATGAAGAGATTTGTGTGGGGAGAAATAAGGGGCCATTGGGGTTGAGGGAAAAGGGCTGACAGGATGGATGCTGAGAGATTTACATCTGGGGGAATAGATCTAGAGCTGGGGGAGAGGGGGGGGATCACAATCTCCGACAAAGGAAGTCCTGTCTCAGACAAAGCTGGTATCTTGGGAACTTCCAGAACCAGAAAGTGATGGGAGTCCCTGAATGTAGAACCATAGAACATTATAGCACAGAAAAGGGCCCTTTGGCCATTCTAGTCTGTGCTGAGCTATTTTTCTGCCACATCCCATGAATGTACATTATCTGAGCTGGAGGTTGCTGGACGAGGAATGAGGAGTGAGCCGAGGGTTGGGGGGGGGGGGGTTGGAGCCGTGGTAGAAGTTAGAGGAGGCCAAAGAGAATGAAAAGATTAATCTGTTCACCCTCCACTACTCCTCCCGCAGCGGGAGACGTCAGGGGACGCATCGGAGTCAGCGCTGCTGAAGTGCATTGAGTTGTCTTGTGGTTCTGTGCGGGAGATGCGCGACCGGAGCCCAAAAGTGACCGAGATCCCCTTCAATTCCACCAACAAGTACCAGGTGAGGCTCCAGGCGATCACCACGAAAACAGGGCTCTGCTCACGCTGGAACTGGGACCTCCTTCGGAATCCAGGTCAGGTCCACCACTCAACTCCCACATCAGGGGAGAAGAGGAGGGTTATAAGTTCAAGGCAGGGAACTCCCCCACCCATCACTGAGGGTGTGCTGTGGAGGTGAGGTCTCCCCATTTTGGATGAGGCATAGCCAGAGATCTGGGGCTGTGTCCCATCACTGGGACAAGGGGTTAGGCCAGAAGGTGGGCCTTAAAGGGAACAGGTCCACAAATATCCCAAACTATGGCAAGGGTATCAGTCCAACCCACCTCCATAAGGAGATTGTCGCATCCAGAACACGTTCAACAGGGAGGGCTTTTTGGAAAGGTGTCAAGGGAAGGGAGAGGAGGAGAAATTGAGGGAAGTCAGTGCAGGGCTTTGGGACAAAGCCACAACATCAATGGTGAATCAATGGGAGGGACAGAGGAGATCATAGGGAATTGTGAGAGGTTAGATACAAGGAATGGGGTTACAGAGATAGGGAAGGATGTAGGGGGTTACCGAGATAGGGAGGGGTGTATGGAGTTACTGAGATAGGGAGGGGTGTAGGGGGTAACCGAGATAGGGAGGGGTGTAGGGGGTTACCGAGATAGGGAGGGTGTAGGGGGCTACAGAGATAGGGATGGGTGTAGGGGGCTACAGAGCTAGGGATGGGTGTAGGGGGCTACAGAGCTAGGGATGGGTGTAGGGGGGCTACAGAGATAGGGAGGGGTGTAGGGTGTTACAGAGATAAGGAGGGATGAAGGGGGTTGCAGAGATAGGGAGGTGTGTAGGGGATTACCAAGATAGGGAGGGATCTAGGGGGTTACTAAGACAGGGATGGGTATAGGAGTATCAGGTGTTCAGGTACAGGAAAAGATGTGGGGGCTGGAGGTGTTGGAGAGAAAGTGTTTAAATGACAATGGTGAGTGGGAATGGAAAGGATTTTAGAGTTACGGGAAGAGACAGAAGTGAGCAGAGAAGGGGGGTGATGTGTCGAGGAGAGGAGAATTAAAGGTAGGGATGGAGAGTGGAAGTAATGAAGGAGGGAGAACAAAGGGAATGTTGGGGGGATTGTGAAGAGAGAAAAATGGAAGAGAGGGGAATGCAAGAGAACAGAGCGGATGGGTGTGGAACAGAACTGGGAGAGGAGGCTGCAGGTGAGGATGGTAGGGTTAGGAAGGGAAGAAGTTTTGGAGGAGGGAGTGAGTGGATGGTGAAGTGGATCAGGGATTAGTGGAGGGACAAGGGGAGGGATGTGGAGAGAGGAAGCATGAATTGTGGAGAGGAGGTGTGGGAGGACAGAGAGGATGGGCGGGTGTGGCGTAGGGAAGGGAATAAATGTGCATGGGAGGGGAGAGGGAGGGGTGGGACAAAACAGGAGGAGGAGAGATGGATAGAGGGAGGATTGGGGTGCAGAGAAGGGAAGGATTGCTGAGGGAAGGAGATGGGTAGGAGGAGGAAAGGGAAAGCTGGAGGGAGGGTGGGGAGTTGAAGGATGGATTGTGGAGGGGAGGAGTGGGAGGAGTGAGGGGACCAGTGGGTGGAGGGATGGGTAGGGTATAGGGGAGGGAATGAACATGAATGGGAGGGGAGAAGAGGAGAGGATGGAAGTGGAAAGGAGGGAGGGATGTTCAGGGTAGGGAAGAAGAGAGGTGGGAGGGATGGAGGCAAATGGTAGGAGGGAGGGGACAGGTGGATGGAGGAAGGGTGGACAGGGAGGGAAGGAATATGGAGGGGAGAGAAGGGAGGGATGGAGGGGAGGGCAGAGGAGGGTGAAGAAAGAGTGGGATGCAGGGGGACGATGAATTGTGGAGGGGATGGAGGAAGGAGGGCAGAGGTTTGAGTTGGGAAGGTGCTGTAGGGGAGAGAAAGGAGGATGGGATGGAGGGAGGGATGTAAGGGAAGGATGAATTGTGAAAGGGAGTGGTTGGAGTTGGGAGGATGGGGAGGAAATGTGTGTGGGGACTGGGGAGTGAGGGGGTGGTTATGGAGGGAGGGGCTGTGTGTGGGGGGAGCGGTTGTTTGCCTGCCCTGCAGAGTAATGCCTCTCTCACCCACACTAACCTTCCCCCATCCCCCTCCCAGCTCTCTATCCACCAGGTGGAGGCTGGGGAAGGGTCATCAGGCCCTTTACACCTGCTGGTGATGAAGGGCGCCCCGGAACGCATCCTGGAACGCTGCTCCACCATCCTGCTGCACGGCCAGGAGGTTCCCCTGGACCAGGAAGTGCGCGAGGCCTTCCAAAACGCCTACCTGGAGCTGGGAGGGCTCGGCGAGCGAGTCCTGGGTGAGTACAGGGATGACATGCTAGGATGATGATGTACCTGAAGCAGTGAACAAGGGGCTTGCAGTGAGGGAGGCAAATGGGTTGAGGGAAAGGATGGAACTGGAATCTACCTCTGTAACGTTGGGCCTGACTGGGGCGATCTGGGACCTTGTTCTGCAAGGTGTGCTCCTGCGTGATTAGCAAGGAATGAAGCTCAGGATCCTGCTGTGCATGTCCATGGGCAGGGGTGGGATTGTGCTGTGTTCTCCATGGAAGGGAAATGCTGAGCTTTCTGCTGTTACAAGTCCAGGGGACCCCAAAACCCAGCAGCAATAGATATGCACCATGACAACGAGTTATTTAAACAAAAGCTGCTTTTAATTATCTTTGACCATGAAAATAGAATCAAACTTTAACTTATCTCTGTTGACTCACTTAACCCACTTCTAATGCTGAGTGCACGTGTGTGTAATGTGTGTGCAAGTTCAGCAAAGTTCTTTGGTTCATGGTCTAATCTCATTGATTGCAGACAATGCTTATACTGTGCACAGAAGTTAACATTAACAAAGTTCACCAGGCTTTGGTGCTTAACAGGAAAATGGTTACCACTCAGAAAGGTTCTTGTTGGTTTTCAGAGAGAGTTTTTCTTGTTCCAAGACATCCACACTGATTCCTTTTTAATCAGCCATTCCATTATCTTGCTGACGAAACTTGCCCCCTTCAGGGTTCTCCAGATGATAACCTCTTTCTTTCAGGTCACCACAGAGTTCCTTTCTGTTTCTCCTATTCCAAGGGAAACACCGGACAGCCAGTCCTCTCCTTTGACCAGACTGTCTTCCAAAGCTTGCCAGCTTGTCCCTCTGGAACCGATGTCTGTGTCTCTCCTCTCTCTCACTCCCTCCCACTCTGAGAGCAAAGCTTCTTTTTTCTCTGCTCTCTGCCTGCAAATATCACATGACCTTCCAGACAGTAAGTTCTGTTTTCCAGACAAAACTACTACTTCCTGTTGTTACATTTGTTGCCCTTTTGAAAACAACAGTCCATCATGAGTCTCTTGCAAAAGCTCCTGCAAAAATTTAAAGTGTTTGTGTGTGACCTGCTCCAACAAACCTTTCCAAATTTATCTCCCAAACACCTCTTTATACTCTGTCACACTGCATCTATGGATCTCCTCTCCCCAATGCCTCTTCACCCCTCCCTCACTCCCCATCCACCTTCCCCTCTTGCCTCACCCTTTCCTTTCCCTCACTCTCCTAATTTTTGTCTCTCCTCACCTCTTTCTCCCCTCATTCAACACCCATCCTCTCCTCCTTGCTCCTGACCCTCATTCCACCCTCTCACCTCGCGTCTCCTCCCTCCCTCTCCCATTCCACACCCTACCCTCCTATTCCCTTTCTATCACCTCTGCCTCCTCCCCTCCTCATTCTCTCCTCCCTCCCTCTCCTCACCTCCCCCTTACTCCCTCTCCACTCCCACTCCCTCACTTCTTCCCTTTCCCTCTCCTCACTCCCCCCCTCCAGGTTTCTGTCACTTTAGCCTCCCGCTTGACCAGTTTCCCCTTGGTTTTCCGTTCGATGCCGATGAGCTGAACTTCCCAACGGACGGCTTGTGCTTCGTGGGACTCATGTCGATGATTGACCCACCCCGGGCTGCTGTCCCCGATGCTGTGGGCAAGTGTCGGAGCGCAGGGATCAAGGTGAGGGTCATGGTCACACCCCAACCATCATGACCACGCTCTGGGACCAGACACCCAACCCAACCTGTGGCTGCCTCTCTCTACAGGTCATCATGGTTACTGGGGACCATCCCATCACTGCCAAGGCCATCGCCAAGGGAGTGGGCATTATCTCCGAGGGGAATGAGACCATGGAGGATATTGCTCAGAGACTGAACATCCCCATCAGTCAGGTCAATCCCAGGTAAGGTTGAAGCTCTTCACCATCCTATCACACAGAGTGAACTCCCTCTACAGTGACCCATCACACACACAGTGAAGTTCCCGCTACGCCGTCATGTCACACACAGAGTGAAGCTCCCTCTAACCCATCCCATCTCTCACACACACACACACACACACACACACACACACACACACACACACACACACACACACACACACACAGAGAGTGAAGCTCCCTCTGCAGTGACCCATCACAGAGTAAAGCTTCTTCTACTCTATCCCATCACATAGAGTGAACCTCTCCCTACACTGCCCCATCACAGAATGAAGCTCCCTCTATCCCATTCCATCACTCACAGTGAAGCTCCCTCTACACCATCCCATCTCACACAGGGTGAAGCTCCACCTATCCCATCACTCACAGAGTAAAGCTCCCTCTACATCATTCTGTCACGCACACCCAGGCATGGTGAGGTTGGGACATTGTGGGTTGGTGGCTGTCTTTAGAGAATGGTCTCACTCCCTCACTCTGTCCTGCTGTTCTCCCTCCAGAGATGCCAAGGCCTGTGTCATCCATGGCTCTGACCTCAAGGAGATGAAAGGAGAGCAGCTGGACCAGATCCTGGCCAACCACACTGAGATCGTCTTTGCCCGCACATCACCGCAACAGAAGCTCATCATCGTGGAGGGCTGCCAGAGGCAGGTGAGTTGCTCCCCAACACCCTCCCCTCAGACCCCTGACCCTAGCTTCACAGCCCTGAACATTCTAGTCTTGGTCTCCCTGGTTCAGGCACACAAGGAGCACTGTGCATGGTTCTGATCTCTGCATCTCTGAGCACCATGCGCAGCTCTGGTGTCCGTGTCCATGGGCCAGACCAAACAGGGAGCACCATGCAGGTGGGAACACAAATAGGGAAGAAATAGCATCCACAGGAAGTAAAAGGTGACCAAAGTTTCAGGCCTGAGCCCTTGTTTGGGATGCCTGACAAATGGCTTACGTCTGAAATATAGGTCATCTTTTATTTTCTTATGGATGCTGTGTGGGTTTCTCTAGCATATTTGTGTATTGCACTTGACCCCAGCATCCGCAGATTTTCTCAGGAACGCTATGCCACAGAAACAGGCCCTTTACTCATCTGGTCTAGGCCAAACTATTATTTTGTTTAGTCCCACTGATCTGCGTCCTGACCACATCCCTCCCATCCATGTACATGTCTAAATTGTTCTTAAAAATCTCAGAATTGAGCCCACATTCACCACTTTAGCTGGCAGCTCGTTCCACACTCCCATCACTGTGTGAAGAAATTCCCCCTAAACATCATATCATGTCCTCCAGTTCTTGTCTCACCTAACCTCAGCAGAAAAAAGCCTGCTTGCATTTACTCTATACCCCTCATAATTCTGTATATTCTCTTCAATCTCCTTTCATTCTCCTATGCACCAGAGAATCAAGCCCTAACCCGTTTAACATTTTCCTCAGCTCCTCAAGTCCTAGCAATATCCTCATATATTTTCTCTGCACTTTTTCCATTCTTAGTGATATCTTTCCTGTAATTCAGTGACCAAAACTGCTCACAGTTCTCACAATGTGGCCTCACCAGTGGCTTGGTGGGCAATAGTCTTGAACCCCCTCTCCATCAGTGCCCTCCACTGCTGAGGAATAGTCCTGCACCCCCCTCCATCAGTGCCCTCCACTGGTGGGTAATAGTCCTGCACTCACTCCATCCATTGGCACCCACTGGGTTCCTTTCAATACTGTGTGTGTATGCCTTTTAATTCTGGATCTCCTGTCTTCCCCACCCACTCCCCCAACCACACACCAGGGTGCCATTGTGGCTGTGACAGGAGACGGGGTCAATGACTCTCCTGCCCTGAAGAAGGCAGACATCGGTGTCGCCATGGGGATCTCTGGCTCTGATGTCTCCAAGCAGGCAGCAGACATGATCCTATTGGACGACAACTTCGCATCCATTGTGACTGGCGTGGAAGAAGGTGAGGCAGAGGGGCAGATGGGATGAAGGGGAGGATGGGAAGATTGGGGATGAAGGGGAGGATGGGAGGATTGGAGATGAAGGGGAGGATGGGGATGAAGGGAAGAGGGATGAAGGGGAGGCAGAGGGGAGGATAGCAGGGTACGTGGAGGGTGGAAGGGAGGGGAGGGAGTGGTAGATGCTGGGATGAGTATTTGAAGCCTTGTGTCCCCACCACAGGTCGGCTAATCTTCGACAACCTCAAGAAGTCTATCGCCTACACCCTGACCAGCAACATCCCTGAGATCACGCCTTTCCTGCTGTTCATCGTGGCCAACATCCCCCTCCCACTTGGCACAGTTACCATCCTCTGCATTGACCTGGGCACGGATATGGTGAGGACACAGCAGGGGTCAGCTGGGGTGAAGGGCGAGGGGGCAGGGGAGGGGAATTGGGGGAATGCGTAGAGAGAGTGTGGATGGAATTGAAGGGGAGGAGGGATGGGCTTAGGGAATTGGGAATGGGTTTGGAGGGGATCAGGGAGAGGATCACAAGATTATAGGAGCAGAAGGAGGCCCATTGGCCCATCGAACCTGCTCCCCATTCTAATCATGAGCTGATCCATCATCCCATTCAGCCCCATTCCCCAACTCTCTCCCCATATCCCTTGATGCCCTGATAATCAAATACCTGTCAATCCATGCCTTAAATACACCCACCCCTCACTCACACAGCCGCCTGCAGCCACATTCCATAGACTCACAACACTCTGACTAAAGAAATGTTTCTGCATCTCTGTTTTAAGTTGACACCCTATTATCCTTAAGTTGTGCCCTCTTGTCCGAGATTCTCCTACCATGGAGAAACAACCTTGCCACATCTACTCTGTCCAGGCCTTTCAGCATTCAAAATGGCTTGATGCCTTCTGTACTCAGAGTACAGTCCAAAAGCCAACAAGCATCCCTCATATGCTAGCCTTTTCATTCCTGGTGTCATTCCAGTAAATCTTCTCTGAACCCTCTCCAACGCCAGCTCATCTTTTCTCAAATAAGACACGCAAAACTGTACACTCTAGAGCACACATGTCAAACTCTGGCCCGTTTGGCCCGCAAGATCATATTAAATATATATGAGAGTTGGCCCGCTGGCTGCCGCGCCAGTATAGCACATGCACAGCAGCAGGCACCACCATAGTAGATTTTAGCACTTCCACAGCAGGCACAGCAGTCACCGATATAGTTAACGGGAAAGTTAATTAGATATTCACAGCGGCACCGATACAACGGACCCGCCGCCTAGCTACAATGGACCCGCCGCCTAGCTCCATGTGGCTGGACGTGGTAGGTCACCTCCGCATCTCTTTGAGCTTCATCTGTGGGCGGGTGCTACTGGGCATCGGACTTTCCGCTGGGATGGAGGTCGCGGACGAGTTCCACCGCTCTCACGGTATTCCCGGTGAGATGGCGAGACCAGCGGGGACTCCTTGAGTTGTTGGCGGCGGTTGCGGCAGGCGGAGGCGGGGGCGGAGAGGGGGCAGGGGGGGGAATGCCGCTCGGGTTTGCTGGCTGGGCTGGGGAGGGCTCCCTGCAGACCTCCGCTCCCTGGCATGCTTCTCGGCAACGTGCGATCCTTGGCTTAAAAGCTAGAGAGAAATATTATTTATTGAATATTTTATTTCTTATTTGTTAATGCTTCTTATGGAGAGAGTTTAACCAAAACTATTATTAAACATTTATTTTAATAAGAAAAAGTTTAACATTACATATGTTGAGAGAAAACATGCAGATGTTGTTGAAAATTTTCAATAAATATTTAGTTCGGCCCTCAACTTAGTCCAAGTTTTTTAATTTTGGCCCTCGGTGAATTTGAGTTTGACACCCCTGCTCTAGAGCCTCACCAGTGCCCTGGAGAGTCTCATCATTACCTCCCTGCTCTTGTATGCTGTCCCTCTAGAAATGAATGCCAACATTGCATGTGGCCCTCTTCACCACCGATTCAACCAGGAGGTCAACCTCTAAGGCATGGGTGTCAAACTCAAATTCACGGAGGGCCAAAATTAAAAACTTGGACTAATTCGAGGGCCGAACTAAATATTTATTGAAAATTTTCAACAACATCTGCATGTTTTCTCTTCTTTCAACATATGTAATGTTAAACTTTAGGATATAACTTTAGGAGGATAATGTTACAGGTCAGGAGTAGGTAGCTCAAGTTCATCCTTTGCTTGACCTGAGGGAAACATATTTGGTCCCTGTGGAGATGTAGTCAGCATTCACAGGCTGTATCCATTTTGGCCTGCATCAGGACTCAGCATTTCCTGCTCACTCCTCAGGCTCTAGGCCTCTATTCACCCTCGACCCACCATCCCTCTACCTGACCAGTCCTTTACCCAATCTCTACTCACCCCTCACTCCACTCGCTCTGCCTCTACCCACCCCATCCTATACACACCCCTCTACTGCCTCTCCCCTCAACCTGTTCCTCCCTCTACCCGTCTCTCACCCTCTAATCACCCCTCCCCTACTCGCCCTGCCCCTCCCCTTTTACCTCTTCCCTATCCACCCCTCCTTCTACTCATCCCTCCCTCTAACTGCCCCTCACACCACCATAACTTCCCCTGCTCATTACTCCTCACCTACACCCTCTGCCCACCCCTGCTTACCCACACACTCAGGCCCAGCGCGCTGCCGATCAGCCTTTGCAGACAGCCACCATCTCTCTCTTCACATGCAGGGCCGAACCAGCCGTCCCTGGGGTCTGCGCGGGTGCAAGCACTGAAGGCCGTGGTGACCGGGAGAAGTGCGCTCGCGCTGTGGAAGGGCCATCCGGTGCCAGTCGCGCGGGGCTCGCGCTGCCCGGGGGCCGTGCGCAGCCTGCCATGCCCGTCGCGCCGACAGGAAATCACAGGCGCTCGCCCATCCGCCGCACCGCTCGACAGGTGGGAGAAGTGACTGGTTGTGCGGGGAGCCTTCCAACTGGCTTGCCGGCTGATGACATCGACAGACTTCTCGTTACAATTTCTCATGTTACAATGGGGAAGGATGTGCAATGAAGGGGGAGGATGGTGGGGGTGACATTACCAAACAACCACATTTTTGAAATGATCTTGCGGGCCAGAGTTTGACATGTGTGCTCTAGGGTATCTACACAAGGACTCCCAAGTCCCTTTGCACCTCATAATTTTGAATGTTCTCCCCATCCAAGTAATAGTCTGTCCATCTATTTCATCTGCCACCTCTTTGCCAGTTCTCCTCATCTGTCCAAATCTCTCAGCAGCCTTTCCGTGTTCTCAGCACCACCTGCCCTATCGCCTATTTTGGTATCATCAGCCAATGCTCTACCCATGTTAGTATCCTACCTGTAATCCCATGGGCTCTCATCTTGTTTAGCAGCCTTGTGTGTGGCACCATGTCAAAAGCTTTCTGAAAGTTCAATAAGGGATCAGTGGTCTGGGGATGGAAGGGAGTTGGGAATTGGGGATGAGGAATGGGATTGGGGTAGGGTGGCAGCGCAAGGGTGCAGAGGATTGGCATTAGGTGGGTGAATGGGCACTAAACCTCCTTATCCAATCACAAGGTCCCTGCAATCTCATTGGCTTACGAGGCGGCAGAGAGTGACATCATGAAAAGGCAACCTCGAAATCCTAAAACTGACAAGCTGGTTAATGAGAAGCTAATCAGCATGGCATATGGACAGATCGGTGAGTGGGGGGAGGAAGATAGGAGAGTGGAGCATGGGGGGGATGGGAGGGGGAGAGGAGAGATAGGATGGGGACGGGAGGATGGAGAAAGAGATAGAAGGGAGAAGGTGGGGAATGGGAGGGGTGGAGGGAGGGAGAGGGGGAGTGTGGGAGAGAGAGGAGGGAGCAGGGAAGGAAGAGAATGGGGAGAGGAAAGGGGGGAGGTGATAGAACTATAAAACACTACAGCACAGAAACTGGCCCTTCAGCCCTTCTTGTCTGTTCTGAACTATCACTCTGCCTCGTCCCACTAACCGCTCCTGGACCATCTTCCTCCATTCCCTCGCATCCACGTACTGTCCAAATTTTTTTTAATGTCAAAATTGAGTGCAGCTGGCAGTTCGCTCCATGCATCCACTACTCTCTACAGATGTGTTAAATATATCTGCCAGGGCCCCTGCAATTTCTCGTCCAGCCTCCCTCAGGGTCCAAGAGAATACCCTGTCACTCCCTGGGGATCTAGCCACCCTCAATTGTCTTGACAGCAAGCACCTCCTCTTCTTTAATTTGTATAGATTTTATGACCTCACCGAGTGCTTGCCTCACTTCCATAGACTCTGTGCCAGTTACCTGAGCAAATACAGATGCAAAAAAAAAAACCATTTAAGATCTCCCCATCCCTTTTGGCTCCATACATAGCCGACCACTCTGATCTTCAAGAGGACCAATTTTGTCCCTGACTGTGGATAGAATTATGGTAGGGGGGGGGGTGGGGGAGGGGGTGAGAGGAAGAATGTGTAGCAGGGATAAGAGGGAGAGGAGCAGGGAGAGGGTGTACGGGGAGGTTAGGTAGTGAAGAGGAGGGATGGTGCGTCGTGGGTAAAGGAGGGAGAGGGCCACGGCAGGAGTTGGGGAATGGTTGCCACCAATGTTCCCTCTAATTTTTTACATGTACGCAAAAATCTTGTGCGCAATTTTTTTCCTGGGATGCAAGTATGTGCGCACTGAATGCTTGTGCAAATGTAAACTTGAAATTGTTTCAAGATCATTTTGGCGCAGCCCATCTCTCATGGCTAATAAAATGGTATTGGGGTGTTTTACTATAACACAAGCATGATGAACTACTTGTTTAACCAAATGGTTTACAGAAACAGTTCGCTAAGAGATTATTTTCACTAAGTATATTCATTAATAACTAATTATTTTAGGTAACTAATCTTTTGTACGCACATTAATTTACTTTGTGCGTGGTTATAAAACGTGTTCGCGTGTCCGAGCTTAGAGGGAACAGTGCTTATCACTCTCACACATTTCTCTCTGGCCCCGGGGCAGGGATGATCCAGGCGCTAGGTGGTTTCTTCACCTACTTTGTGATCCTGGCGGAGAACGGTTTCCTGCCCTCCCGCCTCCTCAACCTGCGTGTCGAGTGGGACGACCGGACCAAAAACGACCTGGAGGACAGTTACGGACAGGAGTGGGTGAGCGAGGCAGCACGCGGCGAGAGGGCAGGGTAAGAGGAGGCGGCGGCGATGCGGTCAGAGCCAAAGGATCCTGCTGTGCCACTGATCCCTCTCTCTCTCTCTCTCTCCACCCTTTCCCCTCACCCACAGACCTATGAGCAGCGGAAGATCGTGGAGTTCACTTGCCACACGGCATTCTTCACCAGTATAGTGGTGGTCCAGTGGGCCGATCTCCTCATCTGCAAGACCAGGAGGAACTCCATCTTCCAGCAGGGCATGAAGTGAGTGACCCTTCTCCACACTGCGGCACATCCTGGGGTCCCAAGACCTTTGGGGGGGTCAAAGGGGAAAACAAGGTGGAGGAAAGAATGGGGTAGGAAGGGGCAAGAGAGAGGGAGGAGAATGCATAAGGGAGGGGGTGCTGAGGAGGGGGGAGGAAGGAGAGGGTGAGAAGGATGAAGGAGTGTGCTGAGGGGAGATCAGAGGGGAGGAAGGGGCGAGAGGGTTATGTGCTAGAAGGAAGGGTTTCTGACAGGATAGAAGCAATGAGAGAGGGAGGGGTAAGGGTTGGGAAGAGGGAGCTTGTACTGGGGGAAGATGCGTACGGCCACGGGATGTTTTTCAATGACACTGTCTCTGCCCAGGAACAAGATCCTGATCTTTGGCCTCTTCGAGGAGACGGCCCTCGCCGCATTCCTCTCTTACTGCCCAGGCATGGACGTTGCCCTGCGGATGTACCCTCTGAAGTAAGGAACCCCCTTCCCCATCGCCACGGAGACAGGAAGGGGTATGGGGGCTGGAGAGCTTTAGAGACAGGGAGGGGTGAAGGACTAGAGGAGCTTAGAGAGATAAGGAGACATGTAGGGGCTTAGAGAGATAAGAAGGAGTGTAGGGGCTGGAGGGGCTTAGAGAGATAAGGAGGCGTGTAGGGGCTGGAGGGGCTTAGAAATGGCTGATGGAATTTAATACAGATAAGTGTGAGGTGTTACATTTTGGAGGCAAATCTAAATAGGTCATATGCATTAAATGGTAGGCTATTGAGATGTGCAGAGCAACATAGGGATTTAGGAGTGATGGTAAATAGTACCCTCAAGGCTGATACTCAGGTAGATGGTGTGGTGAAGAAGGCATTTGGAATGTTGGCCTTCATAAATCGGAGTATTGAATTCAAGAGTAGGGAGGTTATGATGAAATTGTACAAGGCATTGGTGAGGCTAAATTTGGAGTACTGTGTACAGTTTTGGTCACCAAATTATAGGAAAGATATAAACAAAATAGAGAGAGTGCAGAGAAGGTTCACGAGAATGTTGACAGGATTTCAAGGTTTGAGTTACAAGGAAAGGTTGTGCAGACTGGGGCTTTTTTCTCTGGAACGTAGAAGATTGAGGGGGGACTTGATAGAGGTGTTTAAGATTTTAAAAGGGACAGAGTAAATGTGGATAGGCTTTTTCAATTAAGAATGGGGGAGATTCAAACAGAGGGCATGGTTTAAGATCGAAGGGGGAAAATTATAAGGGGAACATGAGGGGAAATTTCTTTACGCAAAGGGTGGTAGGGATGTGGAATGAGCTTCCGGCAGACGTGGTTGAGGTGGGATCGTTGGTTACATTTAAGGAAAGACTGGATAGTTACATGGAGAGGAGAGAACTGAATGGGTATGGACCGGGTGCTGGTCAGTGGGACTAGGAGGGTGGGGATTTGTTATGGCATTGACTAGTAGGGCTGAACTGGCCTGTTCTGTGCTGTAAGTGGTTATATATGATTATATATGGTTATATAGAGAGATAAAGAGGCATGTAGGGGCTTAGAGAGATAAGGAGGCATGTAGGGGCTGGAGGGGTGTAAAGGCTAAAAGGGGTTACAGAGATGGGGAGGATGTAGGACTGGAGAAGGTAACAAATATAGGGAAGAGTGCAGGGGCTGGAGGGGATTACAGGGACAGGAAGGGATATGGAGCTGGAGGGTTTTGAGAGAAGGGGGTGAGGGGGCTGGAAGCTTTTGAGAGAAGGGGGTGTGGAGTTTGAGATAAAGAGGGATGCAGGGGCTGGAGGGGCTTACAGAGAAAGGGAAGGATGTGGGGATTGGAGGGGGTGTTACACTGGGAGGGGTGCAGGAGCTGGAGGGGGTTACAGAGAAAGGGAAAGGTCTAGGGACTGGAGACAAGTTAACAGAGGGTGTAGCAGCTGGAGGTGGTCACAGAACAACTGGGTGAGTCACACAGATAGGGAGAGCCTCTTCCACTGATTCCTGCTGTTGCTTTTCTCACTCCATTCACATACATAACCCGTCCTTTGCTTTCCTCTCCCTCACTCACCGTCTCCCCAACCCTCCTACCCTCAAGCACACGTTCTTTCACCAAATCTCATGCCATGCTGTCCCACATCACTGACAGCCTCTCCCTCTCTCCCTTCCTCATTACTCCCTGTCTTTTCTCACTCTCTCTCTTTGCCTCCCCCCCCCCCCCCCACACCTCTCTCCAGGCTCCCTTGGTGGTTCTGTGCCTTCCCCTACAGCCTCCTCATCTTCATCTATGATGAGGTCAGAAAATTCATCCTGCGGCGACACCCGGGCGGTGAGTAACAGCTACTTACAGAATCTTCCTCTGTGCCGTCCAGGTCTCTCAGACCTGGGAGTTGGCAATTGGGGGAAGCTCTTTCTCTTTCTCCCCCCCCCCCCCTGTCTCTGTGGCTGGTTGAGAGGAGTATTGGGGCCTGATGAATAAGGCTGAAGGTAGGGTGGGATGTATAAATGTATCATGTGGTGGGGGTGGGGTGGAGAGGGAGGGGCAGCATAGGAATCGTTATCTTCCAACTGACGGACTCTACTTCCAGCAGCCGGGAGGCAGGACCGGCGCGGTGGGGGTCGCTCTGCGGCAGGACCGGCGCGGTGGGGGTCGCTCTGCGGCAGGACCGGCGCGGTGGGGGTCGCTCTGCGGCAGGACCGGCGCGGTGGGGGTCGCTCTGCGGCAGGACCGGCGCGGTGGGGGTCGCTCTGCGGCAGGACCGGCGCGGTGGGGGTCGCTCTGCGGCAGGACCGGCGCGGTGGGGGTCGCTCTGCGGCAGGACCGGCGCGGTGGGGGTCGCTCTGCGGCAGGACCGGCGCGGTGGGGGTCGCTCTGCGGCAGGACCGGCGCGGTGGGGGTCGCTCTGCGGCAGGACCGGCGCGGTGGGGGTCGCTCTGCGGCAGGACCGGCGCGGTGGGGGTCGCTCTGCGGCAGGACCGGCGCGGTGGGGGTCGCTCTGCGGCAGGACCGGCGCGGTGGGGGTCGCTCTGTGCCAGGACCGGCGCGGTGGGGTCGCTCTGAGGCTGTTTTCAGTAGTGACTTTCTTTTTTCTCTTTTTAGGCTGGGTGGAGTGTGAAACGTATTACTGAGTGGCCGTCCCCCACCACAACCCCCTTTCCACTCCTTCCCCCTACTGTAACCCCTCCTTACCTTCCCCACCCCACCCCCACCTCCCCATCCTGCCCTTCCACCATCCCATACCACCCCACCCCTATCCAATCTTACCTCCTCATCCCCATCCCATCCCTACCTATTCTCACCCCACCTCCTCACCCGAACCTACCCTGCCACACCCAATAGCACCCCACCCCTATTCTTCTGCATCCCACTCCAATCTCCCCCTTTCCCATCCCATCCTTCCCTAAGTCCTACCTCCCCTCGTACACCCCCACTCACCCCCTTCACTAGAAAAGCATCCTCAAGATTGATGCACCAGGCTAATATCCTCCCTCCACTCCATCCCTGAACTACCTTCATTCCCACTCTCTCATTTCTTCTCTCCCTCCCTCTTCTCTCATCACTGCCTTCCCTGTCATCCTGCCTCTCTCCCCCAATCCCCCTCAGTACTTTCTCCCCCTCCTCCATTGCCGGTTCCCTTGAAGCCAGGAGATTGCACAGCAGCTACAAACCTGCAGCCATTGGAAATAAAATTATTTGTATCATTGAGTGCGGGTGTCTGTCTCTGTCTTCAATGGAATCTATGTGGATAAGTGTGTGGCACTATCCAAGGCCAAAGAGGCTGAAAGGCCTGCTCCTGAGTAGCAGATTCGAAGGGCTAAACGGCCTGCTAATTGTCGGCCCTCCAGCGCCCCCACTGGTGGGAATTGGCTACTGCCATGGAGGTGTCGTTGTGTAAATACCGATACGGACCAGGGTCTCCCCCTGCTGGTGGGAGGGGACATCAACCGGAGTCTCAGGACTCCCCCTGCTGGCAGGAGGGGAAAACGGACCTGGGTCTCCCACTAATGGCGGGAGGGAAAAACGGACCGGGGTCTCCCCCTGCTGGCGGGAGGGGAAAACGGACCGGGGACTCCCTCTGCTGGCGGGAAGGGAAAACGGACCGGGGTCTCCCCCGGCTGGCGGGAGGGGAAAAAGGACTGGTTGTCCCACTGCTGGCAGGATGGAACATAGACCCGGGTCTCCCCCTGCTGGCGGGAGGCGATATCGACTGGGGAACTCAGTGTTTCCCCTGCTGGCGAGAGGGGATATGGTCCAGGTCTGACCAGCACAGGGAGCACAATTTCACAGTGAGCTGTGATGAATCAGATTAGATACTATTTATTGTCACATAATAAAACAGAAATTAAATATTACAGAAAATTGCCTTTAGTCGAAAATAAGGCAAAGATTCGCCATTAGCATTGCCCAGCACCTCTTACAGTCAGAAAAAGAGAAGCAAGATAGTCCTTACTGAGTGTCTATGGATTCCCCTCCTGCGGCCACACAAGACTCCAACTTAGTCCAAACCATCAGCAACCTAAGCCCAGATTCAAAACCCCAAAACGATGAGGAAACCTTCAGGACCTCAAGGCCCTTCAGGAGCCCTCCTTGCCCTTGGTAGCTTCTCAAATCCTGCTTCCATTACCTGCTTCTCACAAACCAGTCTTCAGCAGGCTCATAGCCTAGTGTGAATCTTTCAACCTCAAGTTGCTGGCAGCCCACAGACTGTGGGGGTTTCTGGTATGTTTTAAATGGTGGGAGCCGCCGGGGAAAACCCACGCAGATACAGGGAGAAAGTATGAACTCCTTACAGACAGCGTGGGATACAAACCTCTGTCCCAATCGCTGGCACTGTAAAGGCATTGTGCTAACCACTTCACCAACCGTGCCACCCAAAGGCCTCTGCAAAGGCCTTTCAAAACGCTTTAGTTATACCCACCTCAACTCTTACATCTTGCCCCTCAATCAGAACTCCTATCACCTGAAGCCTTTTTGCCCCTTACATTTACTCTTTGTGGGGAAAAAGACTAGCCATCCACCCAACCACTGCCCCTCAGAAAAAGCATAGTAAAGAACCCCTCCACCGTGAGAATAAACCCAGCCGAGCTCACCTCTTCTTATAAACACAGCTCTCTGTTCTAGACAATGTCCTGGTGAATCTCTTCTGCACTCCCTCTTGCTGCCACATCCTTCCTGTCACCTGCTGACCAGAAGCGTACACAAGTCCTCCCTCCCCGGGATATGAATGCCCGATCTCTGGCCAGGGAACGGCTGGGGTGGATGGGGATGGGTTTTCTAGCTGCTGAGCCGCAACATTCTTGAGCACTCTCTCACCCACCAAATCAGTGAGGCTGGTGAAGCCACTCTTGCTGTGCCTGCTGTCTATCACTGCTGCACACACAATCCTGTCATTCCCAACTTACAAACAATCCATCACATAGATCACCAGCACACACGTTCTTTTTCACTCAGACGAGTGGTGAGAGCTGCCAGCAGGGGGGTGGTGAACACAGGTTCAATTTCAACATTTAAGAGAAGATTGGAAAGGGAGGGCTATGGAGGGCTATGGCCCAGGCTGATGGGTCTGGGTGGAATAAATAGACTGGATGGACCCAAGGGCCTGTTCCTGTCATGTTTTATGGTTCTGTCTGCATCAATTTGAACCAGTTCTGCACCTGATGCATATCCTTCTATTCCCTGCACATTCATGTGTCTTATCTACAAGCTTCTTAAACACAGCTATTGCATCTGCTTCCATCGCAACCACCGGCAGCCCTTTCCAGTCACCAATGTGCTGTAAAAATAGCTTACCCTACCCATCTCCTTGAACTCCCTCCCTTCACCTTCAAGCTTGTGCATGCCCACTCCTATGTAACCTTTCACCCTGGGGGGGAGGGGGAGGTTGGAGATTCTAAGTGCCTCAGTTGTAACCTCTGGACTTCCCGTAACCCAGAGTGACCTGACCAAATGTTTTGTCCCAACTGCAACACAATATTCCAATTATTTGATGTAATTTCAACAGTCACTGACAGACTGAGACAGGAGAAATCGCACGGTATGTTGGAGGAGTATTGGATAGATATTTTTAAGACTTTGTCAGCTATACTGGATATCAGTTTGCAACCTAACCCATTGACTGCTCTTTTTGGAATTATACTTCCAGAAGTGGGACGAGTTCCCACTTCCACACATTGCTGGCTTATTTAAATGGAAATGGAAATTATTTAAATAATTCCATTATTTAAATGAAAAGAGTCCAATCCACCGACTCTGGCTCTCTCAAATTATGTCATGTGTAAGTTTAGAGATATTAGTAGTCATATATTTGATTCTTCTGTAAGATTTCAAGAAACCTGGTGACCTTTTATAAATTACTTGGTTAGTATAATTATTTTCCCTCTGGACTCTATTTAATTTTACATCCTTTCTTTTTGTTGGTGAAGACCAGACGATTAATTCCTATTAAAAATTCTCAGGATAGGCTGCCCAGTCTTTTTTTCTGAGGTTAGGTGGGGATTTATATAATGTTTTTGAAGATTTCATTTGAGAAGAACATATTCATTAATTGTGGAGTGATATCATATGATGTTACAGGTTTTATATAATGTTTTTGAAGATTTCAGTTTGAGAAGAACATATTCATTAATTGTGGAGTGATATCGTATGATGTTACATAGTGATATTTTTCCCCGTTTAGATTATGTACTTCTGCTAAAGTATTATTTACCTATGGTTAATAGAAAGATTGAAAAAGGAAGAAAATCACAGCGAGCAGCAAAATTTGTTGCGTCCATCTTCACAAAGAGACACAGCAAGTTTGCAGTGGCCACCGACAAACTAAAGTGGACGAGAAGCTTGAAGAAATTAGTGCAGGTTTATAAAGTGGTATCACAGAGAGTCTCATGGTATGGGAGAAGAAGCGAAGTGCGATAGGTACCAATTCCTCGGGACATAGGTCTAAAGTGGTGGGGGGAGGGGGTGGGGGAGAGAATGAACTGGCTGCTGTCTGGCACAATTCTCCCCATTGTTCAGGAGAGGGTGGTGAAGATTAAACAGCGACCTGCTGAGCAGTCAGCCATCAGAAGAAGTTAACAGTAAAATAACAACAGGATTCGGCAGAGTTCACATGGATTCGTAGAATGGAAATAGTCTCCGGCAAGTTGGAGTAGATGAGGGTGACCAAGTTGATGTGATGTATTTAAACTGTGGGGCTTTTGACAAGAGACCAAAGAGGAAATTGGAGTGGGACTGAAGGAGGGGCAGAAGACAGGAAACACTGGAATTTGGCAGACACCAATGACAGCAACGCACACAAGAAGGGCATTAAGTGGAATGAATCCAAGTTTTCTGAATATCGGGAGTTAGGTGGGAAGATAGGTGTTTGTTTGGGAGATATATGGGCAGGTAAGTGAATGGGTAAAGGCTTTGTGAAAGAATATAACCAGGGCATTCCTGGCTGGGGCCAGGAAAGATGCTTGTATCCAGAGCTCTGATGGCGGCTGACATTTGTGTTCACTTGCACATTTCCTGTCCCTTTCCAATGGGGGCACAGTTCCCTCATCCCATCCACCCACACACGCATACGGGGCGAAGCTCCCTCGACACCTCTCCCCTTCAGGAACTCAAGCTCTGGCGGGGAGCTCCCTCCCCCCTCCTGCGGGGACCTCCCTCACCCCCTGCCCCGCCACTCCAGCAGGAAGCTCCCTCACCCCACTTCCTCAGGTGGGGAGCTCCCTTGCCCCTGCCACACCCCCCCCTTCCTGCGGGGAGCTACCTCACTCTCTGCCACACCCTCTCCCTCCAGCAGGGAGCTCCCTAGCTCCCTCTCCCTCCGGCGGGGAGCTCCCTCATCCCCTACATCAGTAGAAGGGACAAAAAGAAATGTAGGAACCCCAGTCACTCAATGTGGTTTTTTAATTGCAGTCTAAATCCAAATTCATCAAAATAGAGAATGGGCAAAACGCATAAAGCAACAAGCCATGCCTGTTACGGCATCTGTGAAGCATTTCCAAATTGGCTGATGATACAGCCCCTCACCCCAAACTGCAAGCTCAAAGTCTGGGCACATTGTTGGGGCCCAGCATGCCTGTATGGGGGAGGAGGGGTCTGGGGAGTAGGACCAGGTGACTGGCGGGACCGTCTGCCCACTTCCCAAACTTGAACAGTTTCTCAACATATAACTTTTTATTAAAATATTCCTCCCCCCGCAAAAAAAACATAATTGGCCAGTGTTGCAGGGACGGGCGCGTCTTTGGATATACAAAACTTAGAAAGTTGTCAATCAGAAAAATACTGTGGTGACTTGCACAGGGCAGAGAGTGTCCGAGAGACCGACAGTGGGAGAGAGAGTGAGCGTGAGTGACAGACAGTGGGAGAGTGAGAGAAGCATACACTGGGAGAGAGGCATACAGTGGGAGAGAAAAATACAGGGAGACAGACACAAAGGGACAGACACACAGAGGGAGAAAAGAGGAACTGTGAGGCAGACAAAAGGAAAGTCACCCAGAGAGGGGAGGAGAGAGAGACACACACACACACACAGAGGGAGCAAGAGAGCGAGAGAAAGAGACAGACACGCAAAGAGGGACAGACAAAGGGGCAGAGAAAGAGACACAGGAGAAGGGATGGGACTGGGGAATGAGAGAGCAAGGAGATAGAGGATGGACCAGGGGTAGACCCTTGTCCCACTGTGAACATTTCATAGAAACAGGAGTGTCGGGCTGAGTAAATGCTAGTCTCAGGATGCATCATCATGCTACCCCCTCGGTCCATTTGGCCACAGGTGCACCTCCATTCCTCTGTCTGCTCTCAGTTTGCTCATCTCCCTGCCCGGCCCCCGCGCCTTCTCCCCGTCTGTGGGCACGGTATGTGGGCATCTCTGGTATCCTTCCTCAGGAAGGCATACACTGCACACGATCGGGTCCATCCTCTTCCTCTTCCGACGATTCTGAGGAACTGGACGTATCGGACGACTCATCTTCCTGAGCAGAGACTGGCTCCCGTCGCCGCTGGGGGGAAGGAATAGAGTTAGAAACACAGTAGGGTCAATGCGCCAGTCACTATGTGTCCTCAGCACACCCACCAGATCCCTACTCACCTGCCGGTGTCTGCGTTGGCGCAGGTGGTGCATGAGAAACCAAAGCATGTGGCTGTCAAAGAGCTCAGTGTGACGCAAGCAATCTTCATCACGCTGTCGCTTGTTTCGCTTGATCACCTGTGGGGGGAATGAGGAAGAGAGCAGTGGGAAGGGGGGGGGGGGGGAAGGAGGGAGAGAAAGAGAGTGAGAAGAGAGAGAGAGAGTGAGAGAGAGTGAGCAGAGATGGTGGGAGAGGGTGGGGAGAGGGAGGAGTGCAAGGGGGGGGTTATGGTGGCCTGTGAACTTGTGGGTGGGAATTAAGGTGATGGTGGTCTCGGGGTGGGTGGGATTACGGTGATGATGGGTTATGGTGACCGTGGTCTCAGGGTGGGAGAGAGTTACGGTGACAGTGGTCTCGTGGTGGGTGGTGATTACGGTGACATTGGTCTTGGGATAGGTGGGGTTTACGGTGATGGTGGTCTCGGGATGAGTGGGATTCCTACCTCTGTAAGTCCCGTCAAACCGTTGCCCACCTCGGAGGTGGGAGCCCAGATCTTGACATCGTGATCCAGACCACTGGTGGCCAGGACGGGTAGATGAGGGTGCGGCTCCAGACAGTTCACCTGTGGTGGGGGGGTTGGGTTTGCAAGTGGGGAGAGACAGGCAATCTGTCAGCTCCAGGTACCAGCATCTCAGGGTTCAGTCCCATCTGTAAGAGTTGGCCCAGGGGCACACAGGGATCAGATGCCCTGCCCCAGTACGACAGTGTTGGAACCCCAACCAGCCAGCTCAAGGATACCAGGCGCTGGATAGTCCCACATCCCCCCCTTCCCCCCAACCTGTCCCAGCTGTTTTCCCGTAAACTTGCGATGGGAGGGAGCAACGTGAGCGCGTGCCTGGGGGGGGGGCGCAATGTGAGCATGCGCAGTGGATGGGCAACGTAAGCACTGTGAGTAAGGAGGAGGGCAACGCGAGCATGCGTGGGGAGCAACGGTGCGAGCACTGGGGGAGGGGAGCAACGGTGCGAGCACTGGGGGAGGGAAGCAAACGGTGCGAGCACTGGGGGAGGGAGCAACGGTGCGAGCACTGGGGGAGGGGAGCAACGGTGCGAGCACTGGGGGAGGGAGCAACGGTGCGAGCACTGGGGGAGGGAGCAACGGTGCGAGCACTGGGGGAGGGAGCAACGGTGCGAGCACTGGGGGAGGGAGCAACGGTGCGAGCACTGGGGGGAGGGAGCAACGGTGCGAGCACTGGGGGAGGGAGCAACGGTGCGAGCACTGGGGGAGGGAGCAACGGTGCGAGCACTGGGGGAGGGGAGCAACGGTGCGAGCACTGGGGGAGGGAGCAACGGTGCGAGCACTGGGGGAGGGAGCAACGGTGCGAGCACTGGGGGAGGGAGCAACGGTGCGAGCACTGGGGGAGGGAGCAACGGTGCGAGCACTGGGGGAGGGAGCAACGGTGCGAGCACTGGGGGAGGGAGCAACGGTGCGAGCACTGGGGGAGGGAGCAACGGTGCGAGCACTGGGGGAGGGAGCAACGGTGCGAGCACTGGGGGAGGGAGCAACGGTGCGAGCACTGGGGGAGGGAGCAACGGTGCGAGCACTGGGGGAGGGAGCAACGGTGCGAGCACTGGGGGAGGGGAGCAACGGTGCGAGCACTGGGGGAGGGGGACAGCGGCGTTTCCCACATGAGGGACAGCCAGGTCCTGGACTCACCACCCCCGCCCTTGTCACCCTCCATGAACTGCACGATCCGACATGACAGCTTCTCCCACAGGAAGATGTGGCCACAGTCGCTGCCGCTGACCACAGAACTCACTCTTGGGACCGTGTAGAAGTTCACACCTTTCACTGGTGGGCAGAAACCAGAGTCATACACCCGTTCCTGCCACAGGGTAATGCCATCCGGCACAGCCACTAGTGCTGACTATGACCAGAGGCAATCAGGTCTCATCCCATTCCCGATGCAACCCCTCTCTCGCCTCCACCCCCCTCACTCTCTGCCAACCCTCCCCGCCAACCCTCCCCCCTCCCCGCCACCCTCCCCTGCCCAAACCCGCTCCCCTCCCCGCCAAGGCCCTCCCCCCTCCCCCGCCACCCCTCCCCCCTCCTCCCCGCCAGCCCTCACCCCCCTCCCCCCCACCCCGCCCCCCTCCCCCCGCCACCCTCCCCCCCTCCCCGCCACCCCTCCCCCCTCCCCCCGCCACCCTCCCCCCCTCCCCGCCACCCTCCCCCCTCCCCGCCACCCTCCCCCTCCCCGCCCACCCTCCCCCCTCCCCGCCACCCTCCCCCCTCCCCGCCACCCTCCCCCCTCCCCGCCACCCTCCCACCCCTCCCCGCCACCCTCCCCCCCTCCCCGCCACCCCTCCCCCCTCCCCGCCACTCCCTCCCCCCTCCCCCGCCACCCTCCCCCCTCCCCGCCACCCTCCCCCCTCCCCGCCACCCTCCCCCCTCCCCGCCACCCTCCCCCCTCCCCGCCACCCTCCCCCCTCCCCGCCACCCTCCCCTCCCGCCACCCTCCACCCTCCGCCACCCTCCCCCTCCCGCCACCCTCCCCCCTCCCCGCCACCCTCCCCCCTCCCGCCACCCTCCCCCCTCCCCGCCACCCTCCCCCCTCCCCGCCACCCTCCCCGCCCTCCCCGCCACCCTCCCCCTCCCCGCCACCCTCCCCCCTCCCCGCCACCCTCCCCCCTCCCCGCCACCCCTCCGCCCCTCCCCCCTCCCCGCCACCCTCCCCCCTCCCCGCCACCCTCCCCCCTCCCCGCCACCCTCCCCCCTCCCCGCCACCCTCCCCCCCTCCCCGCCACCCTCCCCCCTCCCCGCCACCCTCCCCCCCCCTCCCCGCCACCCTCCCCCTCCCCGCCACCCTCCCCCCTCCCGCCCACCCCTCCCCCCTCCCCTCGCCACCCTCCCCCCTCCCCGCCACCCTCCCCCTCCCCGCCACCCTCCCCCCTCCCCGCCACCCTCCCCCCTCCCCGCCACCCTCCCCCCTCCCCGCCACCCTCCCCCCTCCCCGCCACCCTCCCCTCTCCCCGCCACCCTCCCCTCTCCCCGCCACCCTCCCCTCTCCCTGCCACCCTCCCCTCTCCCTGCCACCCTCCCCTCTCCCTGCCACCCTCCCCTCTCCCTGCCACCCTCCCCGCTCCCTGCCACCCTCCCCTCCCCTCTCTCCCCACTCCTATTCACCCCTCTCTCTCCACCACCCTACCCCTTCCCTCTCCGTCTCTGCCTGCCAACCTTCTCCTCCACCCTCATTTCTCTTCAGATTGACAGGATAAGTGGTGACAATAGATAGATATGAGGATAGGGTGGATGGACAGCACCATATTCCTGAATGATGATAGTAAATACCAGACTGCATCTATTTCAGGTGAGTGGAGAAAAGTTAAAATACCAGACTGCATCTATTTCAGGTGAGTGGAGGAAAGTTAAGGGGAGATGTCACAGATAAGGGTTTTTTATAAATACAAAGTGATGGGTGCCTGCAATGCATTGCTAGAGGTGGAGGCTAGTACAATAGGGACATTTAAAAGACTCTTAGATAAGCATGTAGATGTAAGAAAAATAGAAAGTTTTGCACTGCAAGGAAGGGAAGGTTTAGATTGTGTTGTTGATTTACATGGATTGGCACAACACTGTGGATTGAAGGGCCTGTATTGAACTGTGTATCGAGGATTTGCACTGAGAGAGATGCAATGATCTTGAGTAACAGTAGAAACATGCGCCAAAGGGCTGAACTACACTCTTCTGCTCACAGTTCTCGTCCCAGTACAATTAAAAGGTAGAAAAGAGAGAGAGAAAAAAAAGGCTGCAAGCAGCACAAGAGGGAGGAAGCCCGTGATGAACCACTGGAGGGTGGTGTCCAGTGCTAGGCAGAGAGCTGGAAAAGCTCTTATTAAGTTGAGCAGAAAAGATTTACAAGAACATTAACGGGACCAGAGGGCATGAGTTACAAGGAGATTGAATCAGTTGGGTTTTTTTTTCTCCCCAGGAGGTGTGCAATCCACAGACAGCAGTGCCCAAAAGTGCTGGCGAAACAGAGCAGGTCACAGAGCATCCTTAGGAAGTAAAGGCTGTCAACTTTTCGGGTCTGATCCTTTCATTCCTTCCTTGTGCTGCACTTATTTCCCTAGTGTAGGCCAAGGAAGGTGGGGAGGGCCTTATGAATGAATATAAAATCGAAGGGGGCAAGGTAGGGGGAACAGTTCTAGTCCTTTTCAGTAGGTTGGAGGGGCCAAAGTAGAGTGCAATAATTTAAGAGAGGAAAACAAATTGAAAGGGACAGTTTTCCACTTAGAGCACGGCCCCTCGGGACGATAGTTTGTGGCCCCGCCTTAATATGAAAGTTTAATGTTTGCGGCCCGCGACTTTGATATGATTGGCACTTTTCAGTGTTGTGTGCGGAGCTGAACGAATCTACCAATCACGGTGGGGTATAATGCTCTCGGGGGCGGGACATCGGCTGGGCTTATTGCGAATATGCCTATTTGTGTGCATTTTCTATTTGTCATTATATGCACGCGGCACATGCGCAATTTCCGCGGCCGCTCCCGCTTCACGTGCTTCGGTGTCCAGTCTGAACCCGGAAGTTGTTGCTCAGCGGGACAGAAAAAGAAGCAGAAAAGACGCATCGGCTAAACACTGAAACTTCAACGCAACAGTGACACCAAGTGGAATTATATATATTATACAGCCCCAAACATGTCTTTTTCAAAGCCTGCAGTGAAGAGAAAGGTTGGTGATGAGCACAGACAATTTCAGGAAAAGTGGGAAGTGCAATATTTCTTTGTTGAGCACAGGGGTATCCCGACGTGTCTTATTTGCACAGAGAAAATTGCAGTGCGCCAAGAAATCAATTTGAAACGTCATTACACAGCTAGACATGCTGAGGAGTATGCAAAATACCAAGGAGATGAGAGAGCCAACCGGGTTGCTAATCTTAAAACATGTCTAGTGAGGCAACAAGATTTCTTTAAGAAAGCAACCAAAGGGGGAGGAGTCACGCGATGGAGTAGTGGCCGGACGGTGAACTCCAGCCCTCTCCAGAAAAGTCGGAAAAACAAGAGAAAACACAAAGGCACAGAAATAAAAGTTACAGAAAAGTGAGTATAAAGGTGGAAAGAAGATGGCGACAAAAAAAGAAAAGTCGAAAGCAATGGTAAGAAGAGAGGAAGAGAAGACAAAGGAGGAAAAAGGTGAAGGCCTTACCTGTCCGAAGAGGCCCGCTGCGGAGAGAGAAACCCGCTCCCTCAGGTCGGTAAATAATGGACTACAAAAATGGCTCGCAGAGCCGAGTAAAAGTGCGCAACCGCGCCATTGCGCGAAGTTTCGCGCATGCGCGATGCGAATGAAAAAAAACACACCGACGGGAGGGGGGACCAGCTGGGGAGTTGATCTCCACAGCCGGCAACGACAGCTGCAGAACACCCTGCAGCAAGAAGAGACCACAGAAGACAACAGAAACAAGAAAGAAGAGGAGGAAAGGGCAACAAAGAAACAACAGATGGCCAACCCAGAGGAAGAAGAAGAGGAAGAGTATGGTGAAATAGAAGAAGAAAAGAGAGGCAAGGTAAAGGATATACTTGCTCTTATTAGA